>NC_133774.1:133279934-133290466 GCF_003597395.2 Chelonoidis abingdonii
CTTTCACACAGACTTACTGGCTGCAATAAATAAATTACAATATGATTGGAGGGTGTATATGTGCATATTGGTATTTGGTTTCCTAAATTATTAAGTACTTTAGGAAAAAAAGTTTGAAAGGGCCACAGCAAAAGTTGGGGCCTGCACTCTGAGGCCACACAAATTGTCGTGAGACACCTCGGACATGATCTATGAAGGAAGATTGTTATTATCGTACAAAGCACACAAGACTGAGGATGACCTGATACAGTTTTCAATTACATAAAAGGCTGTTACAAAGAAAAGGCCAATGACAACATGTCCTCCTTAATCTACTGATGAGCTACGGTACAGGACGCAAATGGGGACTTAAAATGCCAGCCAAGGGAGTCTAGGTTGGGCCATTAGGAAAAATTTCCTGAAGACACAGCTTTAGGGCTTGGGGCCTGCCACCATGCAGCCGGAGCCCAGGGCTGAAGCCCAAAGCCTGAGCCCCACCACCCCTGGGAAGGTGGAGAACTCACTGGCTGCCTGTTTCTACAGCGTTATACCCCAGGTAACTCCAGAAGCGGGCAGGGCCCAATCCCTGCTGGCAGCCCCAGCAACCAAACACCAAGGCAGTGCATCTAAGAGCAACAGGGAGAGGCGCTTCTTTGCCTTCCCTGCCATCACAGCCCAGGAGGCTGTGGCCACAAGAAAACTCCCTGGTGGCTGCATTTGAAAAACACTGTTCTAGACCCTTACTCATTTTTGTTGTTCTCCTCTGGATTTTCTCCAATTTATCCACATCTTTCCTGAAATGCTGCATCCAGAACTGGACACAATACTCCAGTTGAGGCCTTATCAGCACGGAGTAGAGCAGAAGAATTACTTCTCATGTCTTGCTTACAACACTCCTGCTAATACATCCCAGAGTGCTGTTTCCTTTTTTGCAATAGTGTTACCCTGTTGACTCATATTTAGCTTGTGGTCCACTCTGACCCCCAGATCCCTTTCCGCAGTGCTCCTTCCTAGGCAGTCATTGCCCATTTTGAACATGTGCAACTGATTGTTCCTTCCTAAGTGGAGCACTTTGCATTTGGCCTTATTGAATTTCATCCTATTTACTTTAGACCATTTCTACAGTTTGTCCAGACCATTTTGAATTTTAATCCTATCCTCCAAAGCACTTCCAACCCATCCCAGCTTGGTATCATCTGCAAACTTTGTAAGTGTTCTCTCTATGCCATTATCTAGATCAGGGATCCCTAACGCAGTGCCTGTGGGTGCCATGGCGCCCACGGGGGCATCTAAATGTGCCCGCATCCTTGCCGACGGTGGAGCACCCGCCGAAATGTAGCCGAATTTCTGTGGCGTTTCAGTGGTGACACCCTCTGATGACATCACTTATAGGTGGCATGTGATATTATCAAGAGGTTTCGCTGCCGAAACTTTGCAGAAATTCAGCGGCATTTCAGCGGGTGCTCCACCGCCACCACAGTCCTTCGTCTGGCGCCTGCCAGACGAAAAGGTTGGGGACCGCTGATCTAGATCATTGATGAAGATATTGAACAGAACCAGCCACCCCACTTGATATATCCTTCCAGCATGACTGTGAACCACTGATAACTACTCTCTGGGAACGGTTTTCCAACCTTATAGTAACACCATCTAGGCTGGATTTCCCTAGTTTGTTTATGAGACGGTCATGCAAGACAGTATGGTGCTGCTAAGATTCTGGTTCTTTGTTCTGAAATCATTCCCTCCATTTTTGCTTCCCCCCTTCTCCACCATAACAAACTTGTCTCTACCTTTAAGACCTTTCACAGTTTAGCCCCACTGCAGTAGGGTGCTTAGAGGGCTGGGTGGCTTAGTGGCTAGTGTACCTGGCCTCCAACTCCTGGTTCTGCTGTTGGGGGGCAGGGGTGGTAACACTGCCTGGTCCCTGCCCCTAAGTCTGACCCCATCCCTCAATGGCCTCTGCTCTGTCTATGATGCCACACTTTGTTGCCTATTAATCCAATTTTCTTGCAAGCACCTTCATGCTTTCTCCTTTCCCACCCTTTCCATCTAGCAGGAGTTCCCTGCTCATAGCCCCCAAACCATTACCTTATCCTCCTCCCAAACTCACCATAAAAAACTCACCTGAGCGGTGATGCTTGCAAAATACCAACAGTGACCAGGCAGTTGATGTGCTTATTTTACCAAACACAGTCATTTCACTGTGATTTTGTCCAACCCTCTCCCCTCCCATTTGTCCTCTCCTTCTGTACTCTTGTCATGTGCTAACATTGTAAGCTCTTTGGGGCAGGGATGGTCTTTATATGACAGGTGCGTACAGTGGGGTCCTGACTGGGCACCTAGAAGATACTGCAATATGAATAATAACAACAATATTGTAAGCTGCAGTGTCCACTTGCTGTGGCTTTTGGAGGAAGCATCTGAAACTGACAAAAAGGCACAGCTTTCTAATATCAGTTTCCCCTTATGCCAGGCAGTGAGTGCTTCTCTGCTGGATACCCTGGGGTATTCCATTGGTGTCCCAGAATGCCCGCCAATGGTACTGTTCAGCCTATTTGCAAACTTAGTTAGCATAGCAGGTCAATGATGTCATTTGGAGAGAAGCTGTCAGCTTCTATCCATTTGTAATACTAAGTTTCTCAGTTTTTCCACCACCTGTACTCACAAGTGCCTGACGTGCCCCACTGAGTGAAGACACAATAGTTCTGGAGTTAGGACAAGCCAGATAAAATTGATTTGTTCAAGACCATTGGAAAGCAAGAAAAATATTGTTCCTTTGCACAATTTTAGAGATGACAAAACTATGGCAACAAACAATCCCTCAAATGATCCTTTTTAATATTGGCACTTAGCCCCATTCCACTCTGCAATGAAAAGTGTTAATAAGTTTGGGGTTTTGTTTTTCTTTTTTTCTGTTTTATCTGAAAGCCTTTTTAAATTTGCATCTCTGTCTTCTTTGACGGATATTCTGCAGTTACCTAGAGTAACTTTAGAAGACAATTAAGTTAAAAAGAAAACCTCCCTGTGAGATTTATTTAAATAATAACGCTGATTCTGAAGCTAATGACAAGTTACAAATTAAAACAATGCCTCCAGCCCCAAGACTGGAAGGATGTGAATTACTTTGACAGCAAAAAAATAGAAAAAAGGATTAAGAAAAGCTAGAATTTATTTACTAAATTTATCTCTAGTGGCACAGAGAATTTTAAGAATAATTCCTTAGCTAAACGGCCACATTTCATATTCCAGAAAACCAACAGACAGATGTAACTACAGGCAAAAGAGACCTTAAAGGGGATAAAGAATGAAAGCCTAAAGCATAAAACTAGTATCTGCTTCTCTGCCCCATATGTTTAATTTTTTGTTCTTTCCACTTTTGGAATAGCAGTTTTCATTAATATCTTGAAATGCTATATTGTTTGATCTTTAATGTTACTTACTATCAAAAAATAAAAAAGAAGGTTCTTAACAGGTAAAAGACATAACTCACAAACCTAAGATCAGCTGTTTGAAAGTGTTCAGTGACAGAATTAATACATAAAGGTGCCTTGTGTTTCATATGAAAGTTTAAATTGTACATTTAGATCTCAAGCCTACAAACACTTACACATGGGAATGACTCTACAGGAGTTGTCTCATCATATGCACATGTGTTTGAAGGACCCGGAATTTAATTACATAAAATGAAATGATACTTAGATCTGACTAGAAACTTTTGCAGCTATAGCAATGTCACTTAGGGATGTGATTTTTTCCCCACAATATTTCTATACTTAGCATAGATGCAATTATACTGGGAAAAAAGTAGTTTTGCTGGTATAGCTTATTGTGTTTGAGTAACTGGTATAAGCTCTTACTAGCAAAAGCACTCTTTTGCCAGTAAAAGGTACACCTACATTTGGAGGGTTTGCCAGGATAGCAATCCCAGCAATCCCTTTCAAATGTAGGCAAGGCCTCCTCGCACCTGGATGATGAGCAGCTGGCTGGAGCTGGAGCCTGATAAGATTGATGTGATGCTGCTAGGAAGAAAGGCATACTTCCAACAACTCATTTGTTCCACTGCAGCCCCTGCCCTTGGATTCTAAGATTAGACAGCATCACTAGGGTTGTCATTGAGCCATTAAATGCAGTTATCCACCCAAATATCCCTGCTGACAAAGAATTACCACTTCCCTCTGCAGCTGGGCAGAGGACAATGCCCCATTCTATTGCATCCTGATCTGGACCCATGTGTTTGAAATTTCCAACTACTGCATTTCCCTACACCGGAGAATGAAGGCCTGCACCTATAGGAAGCTACACCTGATTCAGAGTGCAGCAACTCATCTGACAAACACAGGTTACTGGGGACACAAATCCCTCCATTCAGTGCTCCCTACATGGGCTCCCCATTGGACACAAGCATCTAGTTCAAGGTCTCTGTACTGATTTTCATAGCCTTGGTTAGAATTGGCCCTACCTACACGAGAGACCATCTCTCTCCTAACACAATGATGACCTCACATAACAACTTTGCTCTGCTGGAAAAATTAAGTTGTCAACAACCCAGAGAAGAATAATCTCCTCAGGAGACAGAACCTCCATGAAAACTGGACTGAGACAATGGAACTCACAACCAGACAGAGTTAGAATGACCCATCACCGCACTCAGAGCTAACTGCAATGCCATTTCTTTGACATAGCTTACCTGTAACCACCCTCTCCAACACATCTCCAGCTCCACACTATATATTTACTATCACCCATGTCCTCCCCCACAGGAAGCTGCAAGCTTGTTCCTGTCGGCAGGGCTGGGAGAGAGAGAGATTTTGGTGCTTCCCTTTTTTGGAAGCCTCCCAGATACCACAGTGATAACGAGCAACTTTATAAAACCTAGATGGATCGAGAGAGAGAGATAATAAAAAGGTCAAAGGAGTATTTGTACCTGGTTTTGCATAGCAAGGGAATTCTACCCTGACATATCTAAAACTCTTATTCACACTCATTAATAAGCGCAAGCCAAGCAATCTGTCTCACTGAGCAAGACGGACTGAGAGAGGACATACATGGTGGTGGTATTTGGTTTATTGGCATGAGACTGGGATAGCTGACACTAGAGAATTACACAAGTCATCTCCAGTGGCTGATTATTAAACCTTTATATTGCATAACAGCATCCTATGGGTCACAGTATATTAAAAGCAACATTAATTTAGGCATTTTAAAGTATTTTCACATTTTCTGCTGCTGCTCCTTCTAAAGCAAGACACCTTAACTAATAATATTCCAGCTGCACCAGTGAAAGGCAAGAAATTTAAAACAAAAAAG
Source organism: Chelonoidis abingdonii (assembly GCF_003597395.2). Lineage (NCBI taxonomy): Eukaryota > Metazoa > Chordata > Testudines > Testudinidae > Chelonoidis > Chelonoidis abingdonii. Next base: position 133,285,221 of record NC_133774.1, read on the forward strand.
ATGTCTATGCTATACAGGGCTGAGTCTCTGTTACCCTGCACCACGCAAAGTGAAGATGGCTCTAAATTGCTACCAACTCTGAATTTCAACATTTTAAACTCATTTTGCACTGGTGTAAACCATTACACATGGCCATGAGGAAATCAAATTCTATATTATTTGTTTTATTTGTATGACAGTCCCTTGTAGACACCCCAACTGAGGTCAGTGCCCCATTGTGCTAAGCACTGCACAAAGACATAGTAAGAAACAGTCCCTGCCCCAGGCAGCTTACATTTGAAATGTATATAAAATAGTTTGTTGATAAATCAGGGTGACATAATAGAAGGTCTTTAGGGCAAGGACCTGTCTTCCTATGTTTGTATAGTGCCTAGTGCAGTGGGACGCTGATCCTGACTGCACTGTTTGAGAAATACTACAAGAAAAATAATATATAACATGAATTCGTAATAAGGGCTAATATCTTAGGCTCTGATCCAGCAAGCTGATCCACATAGGCAGGAACCTACAGCTGTTTCTAGCCCAGATAGCTCACAAAGCACCAGACCTTAAAGTACCACAGGTCTGGTTTATCAGACCAGACTGATTTGGGGACAATGGGGATGGACATAGGGCATTTTTAATGGTGTGTTCTTTTTGTTTTTTTTGTTAAAAGAGGAAACTGGCTGAAAGCTGCTCAAAAGTTTGGACTCTTAGATACAGTCCCGAGTAGAGATGAATTAGTGGGCAAAGTGCAGGTGAGGTGGCCAAAGGACAACAGAAATGCAGCTCATCAGGTGGCTGTGAGGTTTATCACAGAGATATCAGGACCACAGAGTACTAAAAAAAAATCAGTCTGGTTAAATTGTCATGAAAACTTACTAGCCCGGACACAAAATCTACTTGCCAAGGGCTTACCTTAAAAACTCGAATGCTGTGTTGCTGAGATTGGGCTCTCCCTTTCTCTCTCTCTCACACACATGCACTAGTGCCAGCTTAAGGCACCCTATAAAGTCAGCCCATGATTACAGCCTATTCGCAGCTCACAAGTGTTATCTCCAGAGGGTCGCTAAGCGCACCGCCGCCAGAGCAGTGTCGTGTGCGTGGGGAAAGCCGAGAGACAGCCAGGGAGATCTCACAGGCTGGCCCCGAGGACTCCCTCGGTGGATCCCAGCGGCGCTATTGGGCAGGCGAGAGCAGCGCACCCCTAGCGCTGGGCAACGTGAGCGCGGAGCCCGGGCGCAGCGGGGAACCCGCGGGGCGCGCCGCGATGGGGAAGCAGCGGCTCCGCGCGTCCCCTTCCCCAGCTGTCTCGGTGCCCGGCCCCGGCCAGCCCCGCTCCCGCAGCATCAGCGCCGGGTCAGACGGCAGGGCTCCTCCTGCGCCCCAGGGCACCTGCTGCGGGGCACCTGGGGAGGGGACGCAGGGCTCGCCCTGGGGGGCGCAAAGGGGACGGGACGCGCAGCGAAGCACCGACTCGGCCGAGAAGCAGGAGAGCGGCGCGCGGGGGAGGCACTTACCTGCCACAGGTTCGGCCGCAGCGCCCCCCTCCTGGGGATCCGCTTTCCTGCCAGCCCCTTTGCCGCCCCTCTTGCCTTTCCTCCCTTTGCCTTCTCGCTTCTTCTCGGACATCCCGGCTGGTGCTGCCCTAGCGCCCGGGGACGCTGCACCCCTCTCGCCCGCTGAGCTCCGGGCCCCGCTCCCTGCCTGCCCCTGGCGCGCCGGCTGCCCCCTGCCCCTCGCTCCGCGCAGGCTGGAGCAGCAAGCGAGCCGGCTGGTGGGGGAAGTTTGCCTCTCTCTCTGCTGCCCCCTTCCCCTGTGTCCCGGCTCCGGGGTCCCCCTCTGCTTTCTGGCTGCCGCTGCTGCTGCCACCTGGGACAAGGAGCCAGGACTTCCTGGAAGTTTGGGGAAACTCCTCTCTGCTATGTTTCTTTACCCCGCTTCAGTAATGCCCGCCCCGGGCACCGCACGCTGCTCCGGGAGGAGCCTGTACAGGTCCGGGGCACAGGGCTGTGTATGTGGGTGGATGGGGAGGAGCAGGAGCAGGAGCGGCTGCGGCAGCCAGAACCCGACAGAGGTCGCTCGAGCGGCTGGGAAAGCGCTGGGCGAAGCAGGGCGGCGTGCGCACGCCTGGTGAGCACAGACAGGCACCTTGGGCCGAGTTGCTGCAGCTCCTTGCCGCTCTTGCCCCCGGCTGCAAGTGCCTTCTTGTCCCGCTGGGAGCTGTGTGCGCGTGGGACCCCTTCCCCCTGCCAGAGCTCTAGCACAGGGCAGAGGAAATCCCCCAAAGGAGGGACGACACTGGGGAACCCAATTTCAGAGCCATGTGGCATTCTGAGGTCTGACCCTAGGCCACTTCCCTCTTCCCCCAGGGCAAGGCTGGGTTCAGTCCCAAACTCTTGGAGAGCCTCCACTGAAAGAAGGCCCCAGAGAAGTGTAAAGGTTGTTGTGGCTATTTGCAGGGTGGAAGTTAAAGTCTCCCCTTGTTTAAAAACAAAACAAAAAACAAAACATTGTTTCCTTTCATTTTAATGATTTCCCTTTGCACTGTCAAAGCAAAATAGCCCCTCATATTTGTCTGCCACATTTTCATATTGCAGGTACTCTTCCAGAGTTTGAGGCCCTGTTCCTGCATGCTGAGCTCCCCCCCAGATTCAGGCCCCACTGATTCCTTCATGAAAGACTGGAGAGTGAAGTGCATAAATGTTTAACAATACATGTGCCTGACATCGCTAAAACCTCTTAGCAGCCCCAATTCAGCAGTCCTTTGCTGAATAGGGATGGATTTAAGCATCTTCTTGAATTTTTTGCTGAATATGGGACCTTACTGTACAGCGGAAACTGTAGTCTCTCAATTCTGACCCTAAACAGGGGTAAGGTTACTTGTGTGTGTGAATTTGGGCTTTCAAATCTCAATCCCACAAGTTGTTCTTTGGAAGTGGATCCTTGTCCTTGTGTGAAGCCCTGTCACTGGCGTCAAGTCCAGGTAAAGTGTATGTGATGCTCAGATTCTTGTAGGAACAAATACTATATTAAAGTGGACTATGCAGTCAGTACGCCTCCAGCTGAATTCTTCTTATCTCATGAAGGACCTGAGCCTGAAAACATTTGCGCCCAAGTGACAGTCACCCAAAAACCTGGATGCTTTAGTAAGTTGTTTAATAAAACATTTTTCTTGTTTGAAACCTCACCAACGTTTAATGGGACTCTGCAGAGTGGCACCTGTGTGGAACAACAGGCAGCATCGGTGCCTAAAATTGGGATTGCTGAATTTTCCTTTAAAATTTATCAGCATTTAGTGGATAAGAGAGAATGGTATGTTATTTTTAATCTCTCTAGGATTCAAAGTACGGTATTTAAAATAATCGCCATGTACACAAATGGTGTGATAATAATTTCTAATATTGTCAACTACAACTGTTTAAAAATTATGAATCAAGCCTCAAGAAAATCATATGAATTTAAAATTATACATTTTAGATTCCTTTTATTTGTTGTCTAGGGTTGTAGCCTTTAGGGTTCATATTTTCAAGCTTTTCTCCACAATCACAAGGGCTAGAAACTTACTTTTCTTTCAATAAAAACTGTGATTGTCAGGGACCATGATTCCAGCATCTGGGGTTTTAAGAAACATACCCAATTTTGCGACACTTCTGATAAAACCGTAAGAGTTGACAACACTGCAGTAAACATTAAAACTGGGTCTGATTCTACACTCATTGATGTTAATGAAAATCCAGTGAGTTGCAAGACTAAGCCCCATCTGAAATATGCATCATCAGTGTATGAAAGAATAAGGTGGGCAAATTTTTAATAGAGAAAGTCAGTATCAGTGTCTATATTTCCAGTCTTCAATGCATTCAAACTGCACTTGAATTTTTGATACATAGTGTTCTGACATGTGAACAGGCCAAATAGGGATTAATCTAAAGCTGGGAGAAGGAAAGCAGGTCGGAGAATACACAATTTGCCATTGAAAAAATATTATTGGCTGCAGTAGCTCTGTTTTTCCGTAAGGGGTCACTACTTAGCAAGGAGGGAGCATAATCTGGCAAAATGTGGAGAGAAGAAAAATCAATATGGAGAAACATACTGTACTTTCAAACACTTTTGATCTGAGGTAATCTTCTATATACTTGAGTTTAAATGCTCAAGATAAAGTTTTACCCCCACTATTTATTAAGGGATATTATTATATAATAATTATTGTGAATTAATTGTATTATTATTTTTCAAGTGCAGACAGCGAACAGTATGCTTAGACACAGACCTCAACCCAGGGGCTTTCCTTGTTAGGTTCCAATACCGCAAGCTGATCACTGAAGGGCTGTGTGGCTGCAGGATCATGGGTGAAAAATAGAGGGCCAAATTCTGATGCTCTTACTTCTTGGCCAGTCTTGTTGAAACAAACAGGGCTACTTGCACGGTAAGGGACTACTTGGCATGAGTATGGATCTCCGAATCTGCTCTCACAGAGGGAATTCATTCCTTTGAGACATGTTGTCAATCTATAGTGGTTTGCAGAAGAGATTATTTCTAGATAAAAAGTGAGAAGGTGGAAAGGGTAGCTCCTGGTACTTTACCCTTCTCCCTCAGCACCTTGTTGGTGCCAGCTTCCAAGCACCGTGGCACAACTGGTAACACCTGCTGTGTCACCATTTGCAGGAGCACTGGAACTGACCAATTGCAGCATGTTGGTAGACTATAGGTTTCCAGTACAACTGGCTAGAAAATGTTGCTTCCCCCTACCCCACATACACATACACACAACCCATGAACAATTATGATGAAAATGCCCCCCAAAATCAGTTTTTTATTAACATTTTCCACAGCTCTTCAACAGTTTCAACTTTTAAATAGACAAGATTTTTTTTGAATCAATCATCACTGCAAATCATAAGGCTGACCCTGCAGTCCTTACACAGGCAAAGCTCCTACTGCCTTCAATGGAACTTTTGCCTGAGCGAGAAGTGTAGGATTGGATCTGATGTTTTTAATGCACTGTCTGTACTTGTTAAATTCCTTTTAGTAGCGATAGTAAAATGTTAGTGTCCTGGATACTACATGGGAATGGTAAGCTTTGTTGGTGACAGCTGTGTCTACACACACAAGTTGCATCACTAACTTTACATGTATTGTTAAAGTGCTACAACTGCCTCAGGCCTGGTCAAAACTTATGTCAACATAGCGATAGCACTCAGGGGTGTGAAAAATCCCCCCCCCCCCCGGTTCCTGCAGCTATGCCAACCTCACGCCTGGTGTTGTCT
>NC_133774.1:133290566-133292687 GCF_003597395.2 Chelonoidis abingdonii
TGCCTCTGTGTGGAAAGGTGTGTTAATCCATTTGTGAGCTTGGATGAAATGGCATATCATCAGGTAGGGCGCTGTGCCACAGGGCTGAATAGAAAACGTTCATTAGAACTAACTAAACTTATCGGTGCTTTTAAGAGACATTTTTGTGTATAATTAGTGTTTTGCCTGATAATGCAGGTAATGTTTGTTTTAAGTAGACACAGTTGCACTAGAGCACGTCCTTCGCCTGTGTAAAATCCTGTCTTGCTGTGTTGGAAACACCGCTAATACATAGTAACATGCAGTCCCGAGGCAACCTGTGGTGTGTTCTCTTTGAATTGTACATAGATGAATTACATATGGTAAATAACTTTTAATCTATGTAACTGCAATGAGAAATGTTAGTAAAAAGTTTCATGTGTGAAAATGAGAAATGGCACTTGTTTTAATTTGCCTTTCTGAAACTGGAGAAACTTGTATCTATTGAGCCCACTTAATTTGCATCCTTTCCTCGCGGACTATCACTGAATAAACGTTGGGAGCTTGAAGCACATTAAAAAACACTTGTGTTGCAGCATATAGGGCTTGCACATCCCAGTTGAGACTACATAAAATCTACTTATGCTCCTTGTAAACAGGAACTGCTGGTTGCTATGGCAGGATTACCATGGGTACAGGACAATTGGGAAACACTTGTTGGAACAAAGAAACCATTTTCATTTTTCTCCTTCGTTCCTTTTTTGTGTGTAAATTCAGGTTTGGAATAATTGGCGTTAATTTAAAAAATTGATCTTTAAATTTTCTTTATTTCTAGAGCCTTTGATATTGCAAGTCCTCAGATATCTACGTAGGTGAAATGATAACCAGGTTAGAAAAGCCCCATTTTTCCACAATGAATGGCTTGCATTTCATGTTACACATATGCGGGCGGAAAGGGGAGGGGGTGTTTGGATGATGGGACATAATTTTAGTTTGGATCTGAAGTGGACTATTGCTCTTTGGAAAATACTTAATAGATTTTAAGGCCATATGGGACCATGAGATGATGATGTGTCTAGTTTGACCTCCTCTATAACAGGCCATAGAGTTTTACCCAGTTACCCCTCCAGGATGAGGATGGGTGAAAATTCTTAAGCTAATTGTGAAATTGCAGCTTGTTCAATCAATAGTATGGAAGTGCTTGGCAATTTCCAGGAGTATTCTGCTAGTCCAGACCTAGCTGCTCAACAGGAGGCATTGTAGACAATAGTTCAAGGACTCTGGTTACTGTAGCTTTATGCAGCTAGTGTAGTCACAACACATTCAGTATTATGAAGCTTAGTTACTTGAGTTCCTGGCTTGGGAAGGCAAGAGAAATAACATCTATCAGAGCCTTTTCTAGTAAGAAGCACTGTAAGAAAAACATGTATAGTTATAATTTTAAGTCAGCTCTAGGGGAGGTAGATGTATCTCTGCAACTCAAATGTTAAGTGTGACAGCTCACATCATGTAAACTGGTCTTCATGGGAAGCACACCAGGCAAGTGGTTGATAAAATCCTGTTCACTGTAATGCTAGTTAGCAGGACTTGGTGCCACTCTTGCTACATCTAGACTTGCGGTCCAAGTTCTGTCATAATTTCTGTAGCAAAAATCTCTCAATGAAGTTTTTATTAGCATAACAACGGTTGTATTTAATATAGTCGATTTTTTTATTTTTATTTATTGCTAGTCTCTGCAGGCTCTGATACTACGTCTTCATTGGTTATATTGGCTAATGGTTCCAAGTGGCACATTCCCTACTTCTTCTGAATAACAAAAATGGTTGTTGGTTTCATCAAGCTTTTTGCAGGCAGCTTAAGGTTTGTCCCTATATAGTCTGGCATTAAGCACAAAATCCTTTGCCAGCTATGGATACACCAGTGCCTGTTGGGACCAGCAGGGCGGGGAGTACAGTTTTCAGATATGTTCCTCTGTTGCATGTTTTCTGAGATGCAGGCTCTCTCTTTCTCCAACACCATGGGCTGATATATCAGCCTGCCATTTGGCAGTGGGAAAACTCTTTGCTTCCAGTGGGTGAGAAAATTGCCCATGTTGTTGTTAGATTTTCCTGCCTTTACCTCCTGGACTCAACTGTCTTAGTCCATGCTTTTCCAGAAAAGCCA